>NW_027175821.1:8296120-8298620 GCF_023055335.1 Clinocottus analis
GTACGCAACGCATCGCAGTAAACTAGCGGATGGGAAGTGGATGAATGTCCTTTCCTTCTTTCACAACCAAATCATGCCCAATGAAATGCTTCTATCTATCCATCCATCCCTCAATACTGTTTACAGTAATGGATTTCAGAAGAAAAAGACTCCACTGTTCTGTACAAAAGACCCAGTTGTTATACACTGCCAACCTGCTCTGAGCTGCAAAGCCTCTCACTCGCCCCCCTTTGCCATAAATCAGATAATGTAACGGTGGCACGCTGCTGTGCTTTATGAGAGAGATAGAGATACAGCGAAGCAACCCGGTGCTCCCACTCCCACGTCTGAATACAATTGAAAGTGGTACAGATGAAATGTACCACTCGGGGCTAACTACAGCTGCAAGATAAATACTGTGTCACATACTGCTGTGGTGGCAGACAGGGATTTGTCTCTGTGTGATAGACCAGGATTGTGCACATTAGCAAATGCACTGACGCACAATAGCCTGTTTGTGTGTGTGGACCGTCATACGGTATATTGGCGTGTGATGGATCTGGTGACTGACTGACAGAAGGTTTTGGTTGTTTCTACTGTAGCATATTTACAAATATAGTTTTTCTCCTTTGTAGCAATGAAACCATTGTAGTAGTAGAGTCAGTGTAACAACATTCACTTGTTATCTTCAGATAACTGATGATTAGAATTGGCCCATGTGTATCTGGCATAAAATAATCAAGACAAACAAAAAGCTCTGTGCTATATGCTAACACTTCTTAATTTACCATGTTAGCTTTATATATTTTCACCTTTTAGCACACAAATTACAACTGAGGTTTTTATATTTTTGCGGGTATTTGGTCATAAACCAAAGTATTAGAAATGTATCATTTTGACCTGATGTTGGTGTTATAAAATGAATGCATCACACACAATATATTACACTTCATCCTGAAGGGCTGCTAACTGAAATCCATGTTCATGGCACTCGATCCAAAAGTTGTTGCAACATTTCACTCACTCGCTAAACCATAATTGTCGATCTCAAATTTGTTAACTTTCTGGGACTAATAGTGGATTATCTTATTTTAACTTACGCTGACGATGAAGAGTCAGGAGAACACCAAAGTCAGTCGGCTTCATCCTCTGGGGACCATAAATGTGCAGCCATACCGCTATTGCTTGACTAAAAAGTTTATTTCCTGTAGCAATTTCTCATAGTCGATGAGCAGAAACTGTTGGAGCCAACCAGGGAAAGACATCAGCTTTAATTGAGGTAAGAAGACAGAATACTTGGCCAATCAATAACATGAACACCTGGGTGTGGTTCTGGAGTTTCATAGACACAGCCCCAAGTTTCAACATTTTGAATATGCCTGGAATTAATAAGAAGTAAGTTAGAGTATAAACAATCAATATGTTTAATTGTATATCTTTCAAGTTAATGAAAACGCAGTGAAACCCCCACATGGACTTCAGAAGTGCCTCAAAACAAGAAGAAAAAAAAGGATTTTACTGAGGCAGCTTGCCGAAGGGCAGCCTGCCAAAAGAGTGGGAGAGAGAGAGAGAGAGAGAGAGAGAGAGAGAGAGAGAGAGAGAGAGAGAGAGAGAGAGAGAGAGAGAGAACAGGGGAGAGAGAGAGGGAGAGAGGGCAGGAAGGTCCTTACATAGCCCACAGGAAGAGCCGTGTCAGGGCAGGAAACTCCTTGTTTGGGCATGGAGGTTTCCTGGCTGCCTAGAAGACTGACATTTCCTCTACTTGTTGGCTTCTGGAGAGGGGATCACATGAAGGCTTGAGGGAGGCTGCAGAGGTGGTGGTGGGCCGCCGGTCGGGCTGGGCTGGGCCCGCTCTCTGGTTTCAGCTCCAGTGCTCCCTCCCTCTGTTCTGCTTCGCTCTCTGTACAGCCTGCAGCTAAAGTAGCGTATTGCTGTAGCAGACACTTCACAAGGCGGCATTCATTCTCCGTGTCGATGACATACAGTATACCACTGTGCAGTCTATAATGTAACATGACACATGTTGCTCTATTAGCATAATGATGTATTTATGGCATAGATCATAAGGGAGCTGAGACAGAATGGTGAACATGTGGATTGGTTCTGCTTCTAACAATGTGTTACCATGACAGTTGTGACAACACATTTGCATTCACTGACTTATTTATTCAAGATTTGGTCTGTTGGTCCACCACTTACGTTCAGACTGAATATCTTATCGTGTATTGGATGAATTGCCTTGACATTTGATTCAGAAATACATGGATATCCAGAGGATGAATCCTCTGACTTTTCACTGTTTTTTATTTTATTTTTTCCCAATCAGTTTTAGCTGAATGTTAGTATTCTAACACTCTAAAAAATGGTGAACAATATAGGATACTTGCTAAGCATTAACACCTTAGCATGAGCATTCTGCGGCATTGAGTAAGTGCAGCTGCAACAGTGCTGTGGACTTTGTCTCAAACTAGATGAGTTAAACAGTTTTTTGATTTAAAGTCCATCTTAAATAACACAACAT
>NW_027175821.1:8303620-8326120 GCF_023055335.1 Clinocottus analis
GTTTTGGTTGAATTATTTAGGAATTGATGTTTTGCTCAGTGCTGTTATAAGCCTCTAATTTGCAGTAGGAAGCCATCTGCTGCAGAACATGCACCCTTCCGATGAAAACAGACAAGTCTCTGAGAGGCATGACTGCGTTTATTTACCCAGACTCAGAGACCCTGCTCAGGGATTGCATATGATAGTCAGACTCACAGACAGAAAAGAAAAACAACTCGAGCCCACTTACTAGCCTTAACACATAAAGACGTATGAGGGCCTGTTTGCATTTCAGAGCCACCCAGGTGCCTTTTGTGAAGCTGTAGTGTGCTTGATGCTGAGTTGAAGAGGTGTCATATTTGGAGGTACTTAAGCATGCACTGTTTTGTTGTCTGTTCAAAGCCATGTACTTCAAACAAGCATGGCTTATTAAGTAGAGCTAAAGTTGCCAGGACACCTGTAGATTATTGTCGAAGTGATACGTCAAAAATCTCTTTTGTGTGCCACAAATAATTTCAAAGATGCTTGCAAGTTGTGCTGCTCTTACATCTGGTGTGTTTTGAACAGGTACACAGCTGACACACATGCATAAGACTCCCACATCTTAGCCTAGAAATGGAGAGCAAATCTGTGACAACTTGATCATCTTTTATGTCTTTATGTGCAAAGCTGAGCATGTGTGGTTTCAGGTTGGTCTGTGTGTATTTCATTGACAGCCGGAGGAGATCATTGAATTGAGGCAAACTGCAACAATTTGTCCAGTTTTGTCGTACTTACATTTTCTCACTGATGTTTGTTTAGAAAATATGCCAAGCACGTCTCCTGAACACCGTGTCTGTGTTGTAATGCTGCAATCTACCTGAAATGTACCCGTTAGGAGGCTGGAAATCAAGCAGTTTAAATATAACCTACTTATCCCAAAAGGCTCAACAGGTGTGGAGTGCTCAGCTCACAGCAGGAGAAAGCACCTGACGACTGTATCAGTGTTCCCTATTGGCAAGATAAAAATGAAAAAAACTTCCCAGTGTGGCAAAGCAAGATTCTGAACATTAGATCAATGGAGCATATTTAAAAGACATTAGAGAGCAGCCCTCCTGTCATATCTCTGTGATAAAGTACAGAAATCTAGCCTTCCAGCATACAGTACCGTGTCTCGATGCAGGCGATTCTCTAGAGTATTTCCTCCCGTGCGACATCTCCATGTGGGAATGAAGCACAGAGGATGTCAAGCGGTGCTCAGGGTCATCCTTCCCAACACTGGTCTCTTCCCAGCGGTCCGAGAGATGTCAAGGGGTGAGGGCAGAGGAGAACAGATAGCTACCGGCCCCGAAGCCCCTCATTCACTCTCTAACTCGCTCACATTAAAGAGATCTCTAATCACTGCGGGGACTTGGCCAATGATGTGCTTATCAAACGGCATATTTCAAAAAGGCATCTTAAAAGGCCCGAGGGCGAAGAGGCAATAAGAGCACATTTGTATGTGGATGAAAGGGAAAAGTGTAGACAGACCTTGCATCAGAATACAGATGGGGGGGAGATCATTAGCATCTCCAGCAAAATATGCGCTACCACAGAGAGCAAGGTAGAGACAGACAGGGGGAGAGAGGGAAAGAAGTGGCAGTGGGGTGGGGTTCGAGGGCTGCGGGAGAAAGAACGGTTCTTTTCGCCATTCGTCCTTTTTTGTTTTACACAGTTCCCAAAAAGAATAAGAGAACAAATACATTTTTGAACAAAGGCAGGGCTCTTGAAGTTGAAGCCTGTTGGGAGCGTGAGGTGGCTCCGTTGTGGGTTACAACAGAGTGAAGCCACAACGCAACTGCACTCCTAACTCCTCTTGCGCTCCTCTCTCACCTCCCTTAACAGAACAGGCTCAGCGCGTGAGCTTTGATATGCGAGGAAGAGCCTTGAATCAGAGCAAGATATGAAGGGCTACACAATTCCCTCGTACTTTGAGGGATATTGGTCGTCTGTCTTTCTAACGTTTCGGTTATGGACTGTGACACGCTGGTTGAAATATTATCTATTCACACGAGGAAGGGCATGGAGAAGCGCAGTCTGTGATTTTTTTTTTAACTTTTAGTAAAAGAGATTCCTAAAAGTATGTCAGTATGAGAAAGTTTTGAAGCAAAAGCTGCTGAATGACTCTTGAGTTTAAGCCAGCGACCAAAATAATGTAGTAAACAATGACAGGAAATGATGGATTTCAGGACTTTAAGCCACACTAGGAGGCTTGTGATTCACCCTGAAAAGATGTGCGTGAGGAGCCTCACATTTTAAAGATGATTTAAAGATGATTTACTCTGAGGTCTACAGAAGTGTTGATTTGTGATTCCTTGTTGTATATCCTTTTGTATTTAATTTATTTGTCAAACTGTAGCAGTAATGCAGGTTTCATCCAGGGAAATGTAACCTTTGATTGCTATGTTGCTGCCTTTCATTGTATCATCTGTATTTATACGTACTCAAGCAGACATACATACACATACGCAGACTCACACCTGCAAACTGTGTCAGCAGATGAGAGGGTGGCGTCCTGGTCGATCTGTTTCATGGGGACGCTAAGCTTTAACCAAAAGAACACAGAGCAGAAACGCGGCTGCCAACATGGCAAATTTCACAAAATTACACACTTACACATCACCGCAGCAGCATGAGGACACAGCGGGAAACAACTGCATTAGTCACAGTCTATACACGGTCACAATGTATATGGCACACAAATGCATGCATACATGTGCGCGCACACACACACACACGTGCGCACACGCACACACACACACACACACACACATGCACATGCACACACACACACACACTCTCACACACACACACACACACACACACACACACATGCACATGCACACAAACACACACACACACACACCTCATCAGACCCAATTTAGAAAGTCAATTTGGGATCAGGAGACCAATTATCTTAATTATTTTCCTTTTCCCTCTATCACTCTCTTCTACTTGTTTCCCCGCTTTCTATTTTAGCTGTGTTTGCATTTGTGAGTATTTTAGTTAGAGCATTTCACAACACAAAATTACTCCAAATCACAGAGACAAAAACTTAGGGTTCTTGTCTACATAGGCTAAAAAAAAAACAAGCTGTTTTATTTTCATAACCAAACATGTTGCAATAATTTCTTGCCTAGGGAACAGTGGCAGATGAATAATGACGGGGCGAAGAGGCTGTTATTATATACTTGAAAAACCAAAAGAAACAACGGTTAAACCTTCAGGGCCAGTCTGTTCAGCTCCACTCCAGCAACAATTCAGCCCAACCTATGCGAATATTGCCCAATTGTGTGCTACAGCTCATTCGCTACGGGGTGACAGCCTCTCGCCGAGCACATTTTGCAGAAAATAAGGTAATTATCATGTGATAGATTTCACCTGCACTGAAAATAACCCTGTACATGTCTAAGCATAGTCGGTTTAAAATATCCCACTCCAAAAAATAATTATTCTCTAACAGCATGCAGAAGAGAATTATTATTATTATTTTTTTGCCGAAAGATCATATTTCTGCAACACTACTTAACAGTAAGGGCCAGTGTGTATCATAAAATCTAAAATAAAATAGAAACTTAGATAAGCTTAATATCTTCTCGAGCATGTTTGATGTAGATAAGAATTCTTCATCTCCAGTGTTTATATGCATGGGAGTCATGCGCTAGTGTTATCATTAATAAAAGGTTCAATTGGAGAACAGCGATTGAAACACAAAGTTTCCATAAGATGAGGCTGTGCAGATTTTCCTGAAATGAAAGGGATGTGACGTTGTGCTATAATCTACATTTCTAATCTGCATGCAATTAACATATAAGATGATGGAGTGTGTGATGTTACTGTATGAGGATGTACATGATGAAATGAAGCGTAGGATGTAATGTAATGACGCTGATGAAATGTTTGGAAGCATCGAAGATCAGAAGTCGGACAATAAAGTGTGAGAACAAATGTACATATATATTCATATTTTTATTTATATTTCATTTCTGGGAGGATATCTTGTACACCAAATATCCCGTTGGCAGTTAAGCGCATTCAATGTGTTTAGAAGCCAGAAACAGTCACTTGTTTTAACAAACACAAATACAAAATTAAGATAACCACAAAATAATGAACTGCATGTATATAACATACAAAAGAATCCCATGCCTACTCAGTAGGTAACTTCAACATTCCAGCTCTTGAAGATGTGGATATTTACACTTAAGTTTTACAAAAATATACTTTATAGTTTTTCTCCTTTTTTGCTTACATTCTAATGAAATGAAGCGGTGCCCTCATAGCTCGTCCCTTTTCCTCCCTCTGAGTATGACTTACATTCTGTAACAAAAATATTCCCTCAACCCTTAAGGCGAGATGCAGTGCATCCTCTCTCGCACACAGCCGAGTCACAACATCAGCAAGGCTTCACAAAAAGGCACCAAATAACGGGAGCGTTTTTCTTGTTTAGTTTTTTTTTGTTTTTATCAATGTTTTTTTTTCTTTTCTCTATTTTTCCATACAACCGAGCAATATGTCACATGTGAGAAAGAGAGAAAGACATCGTACCAGTGGATGATATTTACAAACAGAAACTAACATCACTCTTACTCATGCTTGAATACTTAAGTGCTTTTTTTCAAACAATGTCAAAACGTATCACAGCATCATCACTACATAATAGAGAAAATATGTAGAAAATATGGCCCTGCTCACTTCAAATAATACAATGCAAATATGCAAATAATTGTTCACATCAATGGTACCAAAGAATGATAAAAACAAAACATGGCACATGTACAATATACATATATGGTAGCTTATGTATATCATTCAATGTCTTTTGTAGCCTACTGTATGGAGTGCCTTCAAGGGCAAACGTGCCTCAGAACCACAACCGCTGGCAATCTGTGTCTGTGTACCTAATAGTAGAGACCCGTCAGAGCTGGTTTCTGCGCTCTATCTGTTGAGTCCCTTACGCATTTGAAGAGCTGCATTTGTTTTACAGAGACATAAAGAAATCCCTTTTCATCTTCAATTGTCTTTGCCCAGTCCTTGACATGTATCTTTTTCTCTCTTTCAGGTAAATCTTGAGATTCACCGAACACTGCACAGCGAGCAGACAAAAAAAGTGCTTTTTGGAGGAGAAAACAAAGTCTTTTGATGCTGATTTCTTTCCCCTCAAAGAACCTTAAGGAAGGAGTGGAGCGGAGAGACTATAAAAAGTTTTTCTCTTTCTTAGCAGATCTCAATTGTCCTTGGGGAGAGAGTGGTCTGCATGTCTGATAGCGGGGTGGGGACGGGAGAGCTGTAGATGTGTGAAGCGACTGAGGAGGGGAAGGAGGAGGCCAGCTGGGACTGAAAGCTGCTGGACATGGACACTGATGGGTAGGTGGTGGCGATGGAAGGAGATGGATAGGAAGTGTGGACTGGAGAGGAGTAGCAGGAGGTGACGGGAGAGGGGTAGGAGGACACTGGAGAGGGGTAGGAGGTGATGGGAGAAGGGTAGCTGGAGGCAGGCGAAGCAGCTGATACCGGCGCTGCTGTCACCACCACTGCTCCTGCCTTCTCGGCTTTCTTGTCCTTTTGCCGCAGGTGGATCTTTGTGTGCCTCTTCCTCTCGTCACTGCGGGCAAACTTGCGTCCGCAGATCTCGCAGGCGAAGGGCTTTTCACCGGTGTGAGTGCGGATGTGTGTTGTCAGGTGATCGCTGCGGCTGAAGTTGCGCATGCAGATGCGGCACTGGAAGGGTTTCTGGCCCGTGTGGATACGGATGTGACGAGTCAGCTCATCAGAACGGGAGAAGCGGCGATCGCAGGTCTCTACGGGGCAGGCATAGGGCCTCTCATGAGGAGGTGTCTTGCTCGGCCGGGTGGGGTACTTGCGCATGCGGCTGGGCTTGATCAGCTGAGACTGGTAGACACTCTTTAAGTCCTGGGAACCAGTCTGGGTGGCAAAGGCCTTGATGGTGGACAGAGGAGTGAGGGACGGCTGGCTTGTCTGACTCTGGAAGGGCTTTTGGTCAGGGGGCACCAGGCAGATCTCTCCCTGCTGCTGAGGGAAGAGGTAGTCAGGAATCATGGTTACAGGAAAGTTAGTGTTGCAGGTCTTCCCATTGGGATACGCCGGAGGAGGGTACTGCACTGCTCCAGTCGAGCTGGAAAAAACCTGGCCCTGGTCCGGGAAGATGTCAGAGTTGGGGCTGGAGTAGGTTGGGGCGGCTGAATAGATGGGGTTGGGCTCGTTGTGGTGAATGGAGGAACTGAGACTCTGAGATGAGGAGGAGGTAGAAGAGGAGGAAGTGGAGGACGGGATTGATAAAGAGGAGGACGAGGTGGTCTGCGAGGCAGCAGAGGAAGAGCTGGGGGCAATATTGCCCATCAGACCAGTGAACAGGCCCAGGATGGGCTCCGCCCAGAGGCTGTTGCTGCAGGTGGTGGCGGGCTCCAGGGTGAAGCGTCCTGTGTAAGAGATGGGGGGCAGCCTCTGGGTGGGGTAGGTCTGCTCTCCCACTGACTTCTCACAGTTGAAGGGAATATCAGGTAACGTATCTACAGGGAGCACAGAGAAAGAGGAGACATTAATCAAACTGCCAATATCCAGAGGGAGGGAAAGGGGTGATCCTGCCAGAGCGGTGGACAGTGTGTCACCCCTCTCTTCCGTCAGGTGCCCACACAGAGAATCCCCCTACAACTAAACTATTTCCCTATAAACTGTAAAACTGACTCTTTCACACCTCAACATGAGCTGCTGTGCAAGCTTTCTGTACTCACATAATTTCCCTCATGCTCACACTCTCTTTCTTCTTGCCTTGCACACACACACACAGACACACACACACATTCTTGAAGCCCATCACAGAGCCCGAGGCAATTGATTACCGAAACTGCAGTTCAGCTGGTTTTAGGAATGCAATTTGAATTGAGCTGTAGGAGTGTCTAGAGGCATGCGGTGACTGAAGAGTGTTTGAGTCCTCCAAGAGTCGACATGGATTTAGAGCTATCAATGAATGTATATTAAGTCAGGTGTATTTGTAATTTCCCTGTCTCTGTTCATTTGGGAATTTGTATTGTATGCATGTATTGTTCGGTCAGCTTATATCCAAATTCATAAAATTTCTCACCACACGCTATCATGAAACAAATTAATATAAACTTGTCAGCAAAAATGGTATGTCAGCTGTGTGAATTAATAGTACACAGCAAAACATAAATCATTTTCAAGTCATCTTTACTCCTTTCCTGGTTTAGTGTAGCTCAGCAGAGGTGCTGCAATCTTCAAATATGTTTGACATGCAGCAGAGAACCAGAGGCAAAAGAGACAAATCTCCAGATCTTACCTCCAGCAAGGTGGTCGTACTGGTCTCCTGGATCCCCAGAGCCAAAGCCAGCGCCTTCGGGTGCCGAGGCTGTGAGGAAGGGGGTCCCTGCGGAGCTCAGCATCATCACCTCCTCCAGCTTGGGGTAGTTATCCATGGGGGAGTGAGGGAAGCTCAGAGGCTCTGAGATATGCAGGGCTGGGAGGATCATCTCGGTCTTGGCTGCAGCCATCCTCTGCTGGTGCTGGAGCTGCGCTGGGGGCGGCTGATAAGTTCAGGGAGGCTGGAAGCACACTGGCAGAGCGATGCCTCGCAGGTGGAGGTAATCACTTTGTCCAGCTCAGGGAGCGCTGCACACTTCTGCTGATGTCGAAGAAGATGTTGTTTTCTGTCTGGCTCCGCGACTCTTGTTCTCCAGTTGTCCTGTTGTTTTCCTTTTTCTCTCAGAGATGAGTTAAGATCCACAAACTTGTCTTTTCAAAAAAAATCAAAAGTGTCCTTTATACTCATTCCCTAAGATCCATCGAAATTATTCAACAGATCAATTGTGATTTTTAATCGAATTATTAAATGATTGATCCAGTTAGGTTTTGACCCTCTTGGATGGATGTTGTTTTGAATTGACTTTGTACTTTTATTGTGATATTTCGCAGTAAGGGAGTTCTATGTGTTTGTCTATCTATCTCTGCTCTAACAGTTGCTCGTGTGGGCTCTCAGGGCTCTCTCTGAGCTGAGAGGTTTCCCCGCTCGTTATATACCCTCTTGCTGTGACGTAGATGTCCATATTTGGAGTGGAGGAAGCCCATATTTAGGCACTGCAGCTGAGGACACATGACGCTGGCCTGGGGGAAAGCAGAGAGGAGAGACTTTATATTAAGCTCTTGCAGTAAATTGCGAAGACAACGCCGCTCTTCCTTTGGCCAGAATCAATGTATCTTCATAGCTGAACAGCTCCGCGAGACAGCAGCATAATTCTTGCTCTCTCCCGGTCGCCCCATAGATTTGATTTGGATTTCCCATCTGTGCAGCAGGCTGCGCTGCAGCCGGAAAGCCCGGCTCCGCCGTGCCTTATAAGGTCGTGACTACATAAGGACCTATTCCGGTGGGTTTCCATTTCCCTGTCCTTATTTGGAACTTCCTGAGGCAGGCTGCGCTGATCGCTGCTTGGCAGTGAACGAGAGGCTGGAGTGCAAATCATGTCCAGCGCTCATAATAACTAATGTCAGCAGCAGAATCCAGCTCGGCTGTTTTAAAGCGCGGCTTCGGCTTTATGGCTTAAATGAGGAAGACTTCTTTGCAGCAGACGAACTGTTAGACTACGTTGATTTGCTTGATGTTTGGAAGTTGAAGGCGTGTTGGTGCGCTAAAGAAAAACAAAACGTGTTTAACCACAAATGCAACAATTATGTTATGCCACACAAGAAAGCGAGCAGAAATAATGTACACGTAAATTAAAAAGTTACTTTACGGGTTGTCTGTTTTTAGGCGGGAACATATTTTCACTCGATATTGCTGCATTCCCGTGCAATAGGTCTTATTGATCGTGAATAATTAACCGACATGTTAAGTTGACTTTGTCATTTGATAAGCGAGCGTATCTCTAAGGCTATATGAGCTTTATGGACACAAGACTCTGCAAACTCTCCTGCTGGTATGGCAAACTTCCTCTAAATTAACTTTCCACCTCTCTCGGCTGTGTCATTGATTAATGGGAGCAGATCGCCGCGGATGCTGACGAGGTGCGGGGCGATCTGTCTAATTGAGGGGTGTCCCCGGTTCAATATTCGGGGAATCTCTCTGCCACTCAGCGGCCTAATGGGCCGAATTAACAACGCTGCGCACAGCTGCCAGGGCGCCTGCGGGATACCGATGTCCCCCCTCGGCTGCTCCCGCTTCGGCTGGCGCGCCAGCACTCCTCCGTGGATGCTGACGGGAAATCAATGTGTTTCCCTTTGCTGCTGACTGGATCTATACGCGAGCAACCTCATTGGGAAACATCGCGGGCCGGAGACACTTTGAGGTGGCCAAAGAGAGAGAGAGAGAGGGTGAGAGAGAGAGAGAGAGAGAGGGTGAGAGAGAGAGAGAGAGAGAGAGAGAGAGAGAGAGAGAGAGAGAGAGAGAGAGAGAGAGAGAGAGAGAGAGAGAGAGAGAGAGAGAGATGCCGTTGGAGAGGGAAGTGCAGCGCAGGTGAGGCTCTCGTTCTTATCACTTGATTTAGATTTTAAAAAGTGATTGCATTGTCCTTAAACCGTTCAACTGCTCTTCATCCACAGGGGCTGGTGTCACAATAATCTCAGTCAGGCTCATCCGGGAAAGAATAACGTTGCACTGGATGGATGGATGGATAAAGAAAAGATGATCCAGGTACACAAACCACTGAAGGTTTTTGGTCTTTACTGGATTGTATTCTCTCCCAGGCGTTTCCCATTCAGCCTCTGGCAAATCTCTCTGTTTACCCCCATTAGACTGATAGCAAAATTCTGTCATTTATTATGGATGATGTGGAGCAGAGGCTCCTTCACAAAATCCAAATAAGCCTGAAGTAGAGGGCGCAGCTGGAGAATGTGTAATGTTGTTTATTCATACAGTGAGATACATATAAGCACTCAAATCAAATCACTTTTGAAGGAATGTGGCACTGTGAAGCACTGTTGTATTTTAGAAGGACAATGGTGCTCCCTGTGCACTGGCTCCAAAACCTGAGTTTACACTTTGTTTTTCAGCAAAGAGAGATGTCAGTGTGTCTCCAGGCCAGGTCAAATGAAGACCAGCAGCTCCAGACATGATCATGGTGAGTTTCACCAAGAGACTCAACGGATGCCGAATCTAAACTTTTGTCTGCATCCACCGCTGCTTTTAACGCATCAGTTGTACCAAGGTTGATACATCCGTGGCAAAGCGAAAAAAGAAAAAAGAAAGAGCAGAGAGAGCAGATGAGAAACTCATCATCTGATGACAATGTAATAAAATCAGGTTAGGGAAAACTGTCGGAAAAGTAATAAAGTAATAAAGATGATAAACACTTCACAGTGGCTGTTTGGGCCTCCCTTCACTCTGATGCATAGAGGGGGTGGAAGCAGATGCTGTAAGGGCAGGGGAAGGAGAATTAGTCTGTGTTTGTGTGTGTGTGTGTGTGTGTGTGTGTGTGTGTGTGTGTGTGTGCGCGCGTGCGTGTGTGTGCGTGCGCGTGTGTGTTTGAGTCAGCCGGTTCATTCTCCTCAGTGTGTTCCCCGTTGCTGCCCACACAAACCAGCCAGAGGAGTCCTCGCCTGATAAAACTCCAACGCTCTGCCAGCCGGCGAGAAAGAGAGGTTCTCCCTTTACCTACGCAGCCGCCACACCCCTGTTCACACAACCAACAAAGGCACTATTTAATCATGCCTCATTCTGCACGGAGAAAAAGATGCGGAAGTAGATAGAGGAAGCTTAAAAAAGAGAGAGGAGGTGGACGAGAGGAGAGGAATTGGAACGTAAAAGACAGGAGGGAGGGGGAGAGAGAAAATAGAGATGTATAGATATTGAGGAGATGGAGGTTGCGAAAAAGAGATGGAGAAGGTGGGAAGGAAGAGTGAGGGCGATAGAAACATAGAAAACAGACAGACCGAGAGAGAATCCTCACACCTACATACTGTACGTGGGAGCAAATACCAAGCTTTGTGCTGGCATTCGTCAGCAGCCAATGCCAGGCAGTGTGTCAGGGAGACAGGACAGAAAGACAGACACGCCTGCTCATCCGTCACCCACACCGACGAGTGGTGCAATCCCTCCCCATGAGCTTACAGGTGTGTTCAGCCATGTGCTCTTATGATGGGCGGGAACGAGATTAGAGCGTGGACAATGACAGTTACCAAACCTTGCATGTTGCATAATGTAGCGAGAGGGGGTGGGGAGGAGGGGATAATGTGATGACAGAGAGAGAGAAGGAGAGAGGGCCTGGTTATTTTGGTGCTATCTTATATTTTGCTGAGTGGGTTGGGGAACGAGTGGTGGATTTCAAGATGATAAAAATTGAAATGTTGGGGCCTAGAACACACGGCGAGAGTTGTTAATTAAATAGGATGGAGCGGAGGGCTGATCGTCTTGGGCATAGTGACATGCTGAATATTAGCCCATAGCCTGAGAGTGATGGGTAGAGGAGCAGAGAACAGATAGGAGGCTATTTGATAAATGTCATCTTTCTCCTCGCTTTTTAAGTGACGCCAGCAGGAATGTGCAGCCTGACCTTTTACACGCAGAGTGAGATGCGCCAGAGAAAAGACAAACTGGCGTTAGAGGCATAAAAATCTGTCGGCAGTAGGACACCGTGTAAAGGGGTCGGTGAAAATCTTTGGACTAATTGACACACATGAAAATCTAAATGGATCTAATGGGATTCTGGAAACCGTCGCCGATGAAGACATCCATTACTGCCTGCCTGTTTAAAATACTTGACATGTCAACTCAGCACTCGTCGTAAACGTTGGCTCACTTACTGAAATGTAAGACAGCCCTGTACAATACAATGCAGAATATTACAGCACACCACCTGTTGCTGAAGCAGCCAGACAGTTTTCTTCTCTGTTCAGAGGAGTCCAGGAATGCTGCTTTGGAATGCTGGCCTTGTGTTAGCGGCGTAGCTATGATTACGTAGGAAAGATCACAAGCTTTTTTACTGTGGGAGCTGACCTACTAAAGCTTAAAGGCCCCGGTGACGACGTTTGAAAAACAATCGGCTCGCATTTCACAGTCACTGCAGGCGTCCTTCCCTGTCATATTAGCCCCAAGGCGATGGAGCAGGATAGGTGTTAGCGTATCACACAGAAACAGAGCCCGGCATCGAACAGCCGCTCTTTCTGCTTATCTACCTGTTGTCGCCTCCTGTAGGTGGTAGGTGGCAGAGAGACAATTGCCGAACACGGCACAAAGCCCCCGTCCCCTCCTCCTCCTCGTCCCCAAGGATGTGTGACTCACTGGGCCCCCGGCCTGTGTGTTTGATGCCTGTGACAAAAGATCCGACCTCTGACCTTTCAGCTCCTGATGAGTCACCGGTAGCGCGCTGAAAGACGGGGCTTCCCCACACCATGTAGCCGTCACAGTACAGCAATGGATAACATTTAAAGGTTGCCAGGTTTCTGTGTTTGTCTGACCCAAATATGTTGATAGAAGTGAGAATTGTGGGTGTGCATCTTTATTGTTTATTTCATTTTTGGTATATTTATTCATTTTACCGACCAAGAGAAATAGCTGAAAGTCCCCCATTGTTTCGTTATTAATTGTGAGAGGAGATTTGGGTCATTGACTCAGTCAGGTACTTTTATTTTTCTAAATTATTTTCATGTTATGCCACTTTACACTTGTACTCTGCTTATACTCCATTTCAGAGATAATTATTATACTTTTTATTTTACTATCGCACAGCTGCAGTCACTCCTTAATTTTCAGATAAAGATTTGATATGATAAGGATTAACGTTACAGCACTTTGTTTTTGTTCATCCTGCCCCATTAATCATCCCATAACCCCTCAGATTTATCTTGTGTCACGTTTGAGGGGCCTGACCCTGAGGTCAGGAACCACCTAACTCAACGAAAATAGTATATAAAGTTGTCAAAACTAATGCCACTCCTACCATCTACAGGACTTAAATGTTGTTTTTCAATCTAATAATCAAATTTAAGAGGCAGAAGCCGTACTTTTTTTTAAATTTTCAATATAAGGCTTTAACTTATAAAGGAGTGCTTTTACATTGTATATTTGGTACGTATACTTAAGTCATCAGCTGTCTGTCACTTTGTGGAGAAAAAAAATTATGCTCAGCCTCAACCAGATTCATCTTAAGTTTTATTAAAGATGCCTGGATGTTGCACCTGGTTGCACCGTGACAAAGCTCTTTATTGACGGATTGACTGAGCTGACGAAAACCAACCGCTCTCCACACTGCTGACGTCTTCATGTGGACGGAGAGACAGACAGGACGAGACAGGGAGCGAGGGAGGCAGAAAGATGTGGCCTCAGCGTCCAGACTGAGCAGCAACTGGTTTGTTGTCTTAAGCGAACACGTTTGGGTGTGACTCATGTGCATACGAACTCGGAGCAGACAGAAAACACCCAAACTCACAGACCTGTTTTTATTCTACTACAGTCTTCAGATTTTTGTTGGGAATTAAAATGTAGCTTTAGTCCACAGTCACGTGGCTCTCTGGCAATCCACATCTGTTTATGTGGAAGATGTGCATCGTGGGTTTATTATTGCATCAGACAGTCACGGCATCACCCTTTCTCAGTCCGTGGCCCTTGACGTGCTTTTTGAGAATGTCGAGAAAGGGCAGATAGTTTGTTTTTTATATTTTCCTCTCTGAACCCAGAGCTATGAACACAAAGCCTGAGCTACTGAAAATTTGGTAAACCTACCCTGGAGTCACCCTGTCCCTCAAAGGATGACCTCTCTAAACCTGGTGTTATACAAACAGGCAAGGCATACACGCATACACATTCACACACACACGCCTTTAAGTTGTTCTCCAGAGTTTATTTGAGTTTTGAGTCAAATCAGAACTTGCCAAGACAAATAGTCTTCTCGGGTCCTGTGGCTAAAGCCTTTCCCAATAACTTGCTGTGAAGTGAAAATGACAGGCGTTGAGAGGTACATCTGCTCAGGTGAGAGTTATTTGTTTTGTAGTGTCGGAAAGAAGGTAAAGTGAAAGAGTAGAGAGGGTGAGAGGCAGAGAGATAAATGGGTAAGGAGAGATACAGAGGCAGAGGAAGTGATGGAAAGATAGAGCCACAAAGTGACAGGGAGTGAAAGAGAAAGTGACTGTCGCTGGGTTGTTGACAGGTGGGCCTCAGGGCAGGTACGACAGGTTGATTCAGGTAAGCCCCTCTCCCTACCCATCCTCCCCCTTCCCTCCCCCACCCTCCAACCCTCCCCTCTACCCCAGCTGGAGACTGCAGACGTGGGATAGCCTACAGGGCTAAAGAGACAGGTCTCCATCAGAAAGCCCCACAACTCTTTACAATTGTACAATAATCATTTAACTCTGAGTGCCATACGTCAACAGAGATGATGGCTGACGAGGCAGACAGACAAACAACAGTAACGGCAACACCCTTTACATGCTTCCAAGGAAAAAAAAAAAGAGGAAAAAAACCTAAGAATGGGAGGAGGATGGAATGAATAAATGAATAACTGTCAGAAGCATTTGGCTTATGGGACAATGGTTTTTTAAAGAGTTGAGGCTCGGGGGCCAAATGTCACTTTGGGTCAGTTGGACTGAAGATTCAACAACATATTTTGTAAAGTTAAACTCTGCACCAGCACGACAAATACGCATCTTCGTTGATGAGTAATTATAAGTAATCTAATTTGAGCTAATGCTTTAAATTTACATTATCTATTACACATTACTGGGGTCAGAGTTGTCTCTCTTTCTCGCTCTTCATGGACTGAGAAACGACGAAGACTGCACGGCACAACTAGATTAAGGGTTCTATATTCATACATAATGCAGGCGTTTACCTTAATGGGAGAAACGTGACTGAAGAGCAGTGTTTACATTAAAGTAGGGTGAGAGTTCAGCTGAGCTGAGGGAATATTTTTCTGCCTACGCTGGCGGCAGACAGTGTAATGAATTTCTATAAAGCGCACTGCAAATAAAAATAAAGACACACAAAGGAGATTGCATGTTGATGGTTGTCGGCTGATGCTGACAAGGAGAAATGGGTGAGGACGGTGTTGAGACTTGCAGAAGTGTACAGTTTGTGAAATACTTCGAGTAGCTTCAGTCTATCTCAAGTTTTCAAGTAAGGATTTAGCAGCCAGTCGAGATTATGAAACAATAATCTCAGTTAAATCCCAGGATTTTAACCCATGTATGAGGGAGAGTCAGCAAACAGGAAGTGGAAAGCTTTTACATTGTCTTCATCACCCACTTTTCAACAAGAACACGCACACACAAGTTGCACCATACACACACACACACACACACACCAAGGTCCTCCGTTATTTGTGTTTGTTTTGCTATTCAAATACAGTATGCACGTGGCGTATCGAACACAAACACACACGCGCGCGCGCGCGAGATAACGTCCGAGGGCCGACGCGATTACATGTATCCACAAGTGTGCTGACGGCACACAGCCAGCATATAGCCTGACATTCTCTTGGCCGCAATACACCACACAATTAAAATAAATCTCCTCCGAAGGCCACATGGTGCTGCTTTTTCTAACGGCCAAACAGGGGAACAACTCCATAGCAACACTAGAGAAATGTTTACGCGTGAGAATATTTGGATATGCACTGTTGGAAACATAAACATGCTCAGTGTCATAATTTAGTTAGGAACAGGATTTCTCTCCGTATTGACTCAAAGAGTCAAAGAGAGAATGTAGCGTGAGTTGGAAAGTCGTGAACTTCCATTTTTCTCGCAGTGGGGTTTGTGACAGTGTGTGTTCTCATTACGAGCACACAGACAGCTCTCCGTGGGTCTCACTCTCCCCATCTATCTCTGCAACCCCAGACAGCTTTAGCAGTTCAAACTCTCGCACTGCGGCATTGTCACACACCAAACTGGTTGCCATGGAGAAATAGTCCTCCTGGTCTCCAAGGTACCCGAGTCTATTGTCTTTGGCTTCTTATTTTAGATGAAATCATGATTTGTTGGAAGAGATCTACTTGTTTTGTTTTTTTGCCGCTTCTCTTTGCTGCCTTTTCTTTCTTCTTCTTCTTCCTCCTCACGAGCATCAATGCAACGTTGCGTGATGTGTATTGTTTCATTCTTCTCCTTTCCAGGAGTTCGACTGTGCGCATGTGTGCGTCAAGCTCGCCTGATGTTTTGTAGCAATTAATTTCAGTGTGTCTGCATGTCAGCGCCCCAGGAGGGGGGCTGTATAAAAGTTTTCCCCATTGCCACAGCTCTCGCCAGGGCTTATAATTGCCTTCTATTACCAGGGCTGGGTGTCACAGCCTGTCTGTCACCAGGAGACTCTCAACTAGCGACAGATGACGAGGAAAGGAGTTGCAGTTTTCTAACTGCTGTTCTTTTTGGCAGAATAGATACTAAAGGAGGTAATAAAGGAGAGATATATATACAGTAAATTAGAATGTTGTCCTCCAGATATGTCGCCCTGCTTGATGTACAGTGCAAGAAGTTTGTGCACCTGTATTGCTGGAGAGGTTGATTTGGACGTTGATTTGGAGGGCATTGAGAACAATTCACTCACACAACAAGCTTACAGTGAGGCACATACTAAACTTCAAAGGAAATATTTTCAGAGACTGTGATGTGGCTTTAAAAAGCAGCTGTAAGGGCTTATAAACACTTACAATCAGCGAGCTCTAACCTTTGACCCCGTTTATTTGCATGTTTCGAACTGCACTCACAGCTGTCAGCAAGCTGCTACTTCTGTAGTTGCTGGCAGTGCGACTGAAAACCAAACAGGAAGTGACTTCACATCCGTTGCTCCGTGATATCACTGGGCTTAGTCGGAGAAAACGATAGAGTGAAAGGAAGAAAAGAGACCGAGGAGCGCGGCTGAGCAGCTGATGGGTGGAAAGAGGAAGCTGTTTGTGTTTCGTTCTCATTCAGCGGCTGTGGCTCAGACGCCCCAGACTCTGTGGTCTTGTTTAAGGCCAGCCAGACAAATAAACTGATCCAATTTAAGACACTTATCTACTTTATCAGAGAGGCTAAAAACACACTGTCTCTATCTCCTGCTTTACCCGCAGATGACCGTCTTGAATAAACACTTGTAAAGTTATTTTTGGAGACTTTATAATCGTACATATTTTCGGGCTAGACTCTGCTGACATCAGCAGTTGCTAGACATTTCCTCAGCTAAGTCTCATATCTGCCTCTTGTCCCTACTATTTGTGTAACTTCTAGTTTCCAGTTAATTCAGTTTCACCTTAATTTCAATAATTGGAATGAATAAAAGGCAAATAAATCAGAGAACATGTGCGTTTACATTTTACAGTCCTTTAATAAACTGTTTGTAGTCATGAAACTCAATCTTCTGTCAAACATCCGGTGACTTGCCAGTTCACACCAGTACGCACATTTCAGTTTTTTTGCATGCAAGGTGATGCAAAAGTGGAAGGAGAGGTTTCGGAAACTGTGACGCTGTGCTTTGTCAGCGCTGGGTGCAAGGCAGGGTGAGGTACTGTTGTATGCTTTTGAGGCCAAAGCGTGCGGCAGCTTGTTCCTCTGGCATGGAGGCTGAACTGGAGTGGGTGCAGGTAAACAGGCTAAAACATGTCCCTCTCAGTAATTATGCTGCCTTGTTGACATCTTTCACATTTGTACACCTACTTTTTCTCATTGTGTGACATCATACCATTTTAGACTTTTCTATGTTTGAGGTCTGACGGTTAGAGTATTCAAACTTCAGCATTTTAGAGTGAACAGCAACAATCAGACCTCTTGATCTAACCATGTGTAAGATAGATTTTTTATTAAGCTTAACAAAAAATCCAACCCCCTTCTTGGTACCAGAATCATGTTAGTTACTGTAAATCCCTTTGAATGGATTTTCTAAAAGAGTCTGCGCACCTTGACATATACACTTTGACCTGATGTGTTTCATCACCCGTTACCCAACATGTGTTGCTATGTGTTGATGATGGCATTCTGACTGGGCTTGGTCAGAGCCACAAATAGGCACAAATTGTTTTGAAAGCGGGCTTCATTTCTCATTTTTAGAAGGGAGAACTCGAGAAAATGAGTCAAACCAGATATGTTGAGATGCTGACGATGACTCCAGATCCATTTCACATAATGGTTTAATTTGGGAGATTGAGCCAACAGAGGTTAATGGAAAGATGGTCCAACAGCAGTTTAGAGGAAGGGCGGTTGTTTAAAACACTGCAAATGTCCAAAGGAGATGACCCACTGTGAGCAGGACAAATAAACCAGCCGTTGTGCTGCATGGGCTGTTGGGAAGAGCCAAACATGTCCACGCACACACGCATAAACCCATATCTCTCCTCGGTGAAAAAGCCAGCGGGGAGAAGGGAAGCGGGTGGGTGAGAAGGGAGAAGGAGGGGAGGACTGTGGGAGAGAGGCAAGAGGGAAAGGAGAGGAGGTCTGGAGCGAGGCCAGGGGAACTCCAGACTGCCGTTACCCAACATGCTCTCTCTCAACAGGGGCTGGGAGACTGACTGCTGCTGCTGTTGCTGCTGCTGGAGAGACCCGGAAAACAGGGAGGGGTGACACACACACACACACACACACGCACACACACACACGCACGCACACATGATTTTATGTACACCCTCACCCCTTGACACTCACACTGCCGTGGCTGTGTCGCCATAGAAACACGCTGACCCTGGCCTTAAAGTTGCACTCTGGAGTCTTCTGCCGAGCTCTGAGTAGTAGGGTGGACCAAATCTGCCTATTTATAGAAGGCCCTCTGCCTCATTTTCTACGAGTAACAAAAGAGCTTATCTGCTTCCTCCCAAAGCCCCGCCACTTCTACCTCACATCGGCCTATCTATAGACCCGCACTAGCAGAAGGACAGAGATGGTGCAAGTTAGGGATGGAGACACAGTGCTGGGAATAAATGAGAGGTAATGAGTGGGTGGGAAGAAGTAACAGAGAGAAAAAAACAAGAAAAAAAAGAAATACAAAGTAAGAGAACGGTGCTTTGCCGCCTCTGATTACGTGTTCGTCTATGACACGCCTGGGTATGTCATAGAAGTTAGAGTCATTCCTCTTAGGAACTTTAAAACTATACATACTGATGTTTTCCAGATTAATTTTGTTTTACAGCGGAGATCCTGAAGTCTGCAAAGATATCAGGTCTCTCTGGCGGAATTTGGGGGAAATGTGTGTAACATTTTGCACAACATACAATATGTAGCTCATCTTCCATTTGATAGATGGTTTGAATATTGTTGAGCTTAAAAAAAAGCTAAAACAAGCTGATACAGTATATACAATATATATGTGATGATGTCAGACAGTGTGGTATAAGAGTATTTGTCCTATCTTAAAGTAACTTAAGCGGGAACAAACGGGGAAGAGTGTAAGCGGTGAAAACAGATTCTCAAATTTGAAGCAATCAGCAAAAGTGTAGCATGTTTGCGTGCCTCTGTGTGTGTGTGTGTGTGTGTGTGTGTGTGTGTGTGTGTGTGTGTGTGTGTGTTTGTGGTTGAACTTACACCCACATGGACACAGACCAGACACTGGCCAATGTGACTCGGCAGTGCCCAGGATAATTGTCCCGCTATTGGCTTCTGATCCCAGCCAGACTGAGTTAGCGGAGCCAGTCACGGTGAGCAGTGCGTAACTTTAGCCAGAGTTAAACCCACCCTGGCTGCGGTCCAAAATCCACTGGCCTCTTTCTCAACCCTCCTCATCTCCACTGCACAGATACTGAGCATACACTGGCAGCTCAGAAAGGTTCAGTCGAGGCCTCACAATACAGTCGACACAAAGGCCGAGTGGAGAGAGGAGCTGCTCCAGATTAAGGGGCTGCTATTCATACTGCAGTGGCCTTTTACAAATATATTCAGACATGATTTGATTTGAAGGCGTTCAACAATGTAACACAGCTTTAGTCATGTCTGTGTGAGAATGATCTGCGGTCTTTTTAAAAATAAAAATCTCCCTGTATCTTGTTGGATATTATTTCTTTCAAATGTTTCATTTGCCGCTCCTTCTCTTTCATTTTTGCATTTTCCATTCAGGGCCTACTACTAATCTTAAGCTACTAATAGCAAAACAAATGTCCCCTTCCTTTTTTCTGTGGTATGAAAACCATGAACCATACATGGAATTAAAAATAGTCGATCGCATTCTATTCTTAGACCCACATGTGACAACTAAGTTTTGTTAATTTCAGTTCCTCATATTTGACTGACGATCACGAGGACTGACGTGAACGCTGTAACGATGTGATATTCATACAAACAGAAGTCTGCAGTTGTGTTTTCTTGAGCAGACCTTTAGCTCAAGCGAAGGACTAATCCGATAAGCTGATTGGTGACGATCACATTTGCGTCAAACCTATGTGCTGGCTCGCCGCCACATGTCGGTGTCGATCAGTCTATTTACTGACCAGACTTCATTCATGTGATCATCATGGGCAGTTAAGCTTTAGCCGCTATCTGTCTTTACTTTACTAGCTCCTCTCTAACCCCGAGGCTCGCTAATTGGCTTGGTCTGTTTCCTTTGTGGCAGACTGCGTCACACAGTAAACTTAGCCTCAGCCCAGACATAAGTATATTAACATGGTTAAGTATAAATAGCTCAGAGTAGTGAAATTAAACCTCTATGTATGTGGAAGTGAGTATTTTGGGTGCTTGTGATCTTGTTATTGGTGTTAAATTTAGTTCTGTGGTCCTCAGTGAGGAGTGGAAACAGTGACAAGGACCTGTTTTGCCACAACACACTTCCTGTGCACTGTGAGTAGTGAGAAAACCACAACCCAGTGACGCGACGTTTGGAAAAAACAGAAAGACAGCAACAGAGAGGCGTGGAAAATCTGCAATGAGGAAGTTGTGGCTTCATTTGAAAAAGGAAAATGTGTTAACTGAACTGTAATTGGATACTGTAAGTGAACGGTAAAGTTTCCTGTGTGTGGACTTTCCCCTCTCAGATAACATGATAGGCAGTAGTGATAAGGTGAGCTGCAGACTGCTGCTATTGTTGCTGTTTCTATTTTAATTAACTGTGAACTTATTACTGTGCTTTGTCGCACAAAATGTTCGACACCCAAATCCGTCCCAATGAGCGTGTGCACATATAAATTGTTTCTTCTTTTCTTTTTTTTTTTTAAATTCACAAGCTCCCGTGCCTTTCTAGCTGCTCTCACTTCCCGTGAGCTATTGTTTGCTGTGACCTACGCTGCGCATACGGTCTACAGAAGAACACAGAAAAGAGGACTTTGTCCTTTGTACTATAATCACAACTGTGCTGCAGCGTTTCCTGCTAAAGCTTTGAATTAAGAGACAGGTTTTTTTTTAAAGTAATTTGTTATATAAACTGCTTATTTATATGAATGAATTTATAAGACACCACTGAGTAAATCTTGCCTATAGTCTTATGTGATTATGATATTCATAACCACAATCATGAGCTGCTAGCGAGAGGGAGTGAGAAATGAGTTCATGTTAAAGATATTTTTGGTTCATTTGTGTCAGTTACCCCAAAAAGCATAAATGAAGATGCACTCATTTCTGCCTATTTGTGTGGGAGTTGGAACACTGTAACGTAACAGCGCCAGAGAGAGAGAGAGAGAGAGAGAGAGAGAGAGAGAGAGAGAGAGAGAGAGAGAGAGAGAGAGAGAGAGAGAGAGAGAGAGAGAGAGAGAGAGAGAGAGAGAGAGAGTGTGTGTGTGACATAGAGTGTTGGAAAGAGACAAATTTATAGTGTGAATTTTCTCTCTCTGAAACAACACTGAAAGTCATGAATCATCCCTGCTGCATAGACACAGGAAGTACCCATGGAACACAAACACACACACGCACACACATACACACTCACTCTCTCACACACACACACACACACACATTCATACATATATAGTGTGTAAACGCATAACAAATAGGCTCAGAAGGATCGACTGGAAGAGAAGGCTAGAAACACATAAACAGCCCATAAACTGTGTGATCTCAAGAGTATAATAAATTCATCAAGTTTGTTTCCAGGGATTCCTTATTATCGATCGCGAGTCTCAACAATGTAGAACCAGATTTTTCTTTTAAACCGGCACCAAATCTTGTCGATCAATAAACTTTGGTCGAGACCCCATCACAATATCCCAGCCTTGCTGCAGAAGACGAGGTTACCATGGTGACCCCGATACACTGGGGACATATGCAAGAAAGTGGAAGTCATAAAGAAATGTGTGTGTGTGTGTGTGTGTGTGTGTGTGTGTGTGTGTGTGTGTGTGTGTGTGTGTGTGTGTGTGTGTGTGTGTGTGTGCGCGCGTGTGTGTGTGTGTGCATGTGTGTGTGTGTGTGTGTGTGTGTGTGTGGCTTATGTTCAACAGCGACAGAGCCACCGCTCAGCCCTGACCCCCGGAGTCCTTCCTCTTTGTAAACCTTGTTTGGTTCTCTGCGACAGAGCAAAATAGTTGCTCATTATTCCTGTTGTATGAGCCTGGCCCTGGGGGTGGCAGCCATACTGAAAGAGTCCTCTCACTGACCAGACACACACTCACACACACACACACACACACACACACACACACACACACACACACACACACACACACACAC